>NC_056729.1:775382615-775425115 GCF_019279795.1 Protopterus annectens
GCCTATCATTCAGTTTCCTTAAAAGTTTTTAAATAAATTGGCAGGGGGATTCAAACCGAGCATGTTCTACATGCTAAACCATGGCAGTACCACTATGCTACAGCCAATTGATGATGTTTTGCAGCACAGTAGCCCTTGTCTATCATTTTCAGGATTTCAGCCAGACTAAGCATAGCGGTGTGCCATGCAGACAAGCTGCACGCTCGCTAAACTTCGGATTTATTTGATGAAAAAATTTTTTTGCATTTTTATTGTTTTCCTCTTGCCCTACTGCTTCCATGCATGTAGGGCAAGAGTGCATACATTTGAAGGCTGCTGCCTTCTAGGTGTTTGTGAAATGTTAGCTTCTTACATTTCAGTGTCTGCTGACACTGGTTTAGTATATAATATTAGAGCCAGGCTCTAATATTATATACATTGACGCTCATCTGTGTCACAAAGTGCCATTTCCACTGTGAATTGAACTTCTGTAGCTCAAACAAAGAAAGTCTTGACAGCTTGTGTATTTCTTCATTTCTGTGGGTGTAGTTCTACAGATACGTTGTTGCTGTCTAATATAAAGCCATGTTGTTGTTGTTGTGTCTTTCTGCTTTTCCCGGTTAGGGGTCGCCACAGCAGAACTCCGGTCCGCTAATTATTGGCAGTAGATTTCTACGTGCTGAGTTGCCAGCTCTGACGCACAACCTTCAACAAAGGTACGCCCATTCACGCATTTCTCCAGACAGAAGACGCTCTAGCTGAGAATTGAACGGGACAACGTCTTAATATAAAGCCATGTCAACAGACTAAATAAATAGACTAAGATAAGGTATGATCTAAACTCCCTGATATCTATATCACAAGTAAAATTCTCCATAATGTGTGTACCATGTGACTAATCAGTAAAGCTAGCTCATTAGCCTTAAAGCTAAACTATCCATATCCTAGGGTAACCTTAGTAGCATGACGCTTCATTGGCTTTCTGTGTCCTATGCCCAGGAATATTATAACATTTTTAGTATTACCTGTTAGGTGTGATCAGGTAGTCCACTCCATAAAAGGGGCAGTTCCGCTTATTCCCTCCTTCATAAGAAATGAAATGTTGGATACTTGTATTTTAGATGAATAAAGGGAGAAATGTGATGTTCTTCGTGTTTCACTGTTGCAGTCATCACATTTGGGTTATCTGCCTGCAGGTAGACCTCAGCCAGCCAGAATACCAGCGTCTTTGAATTTCTGCTTTGGATGCTGTCGCTTCTTCCTTGACGTCAGGTTGTCAGGGGTATAAAACATGCAGCCAACACCATTACATCAGTCTTTCTTGCCTTGCAGTGCCCGAAGCAGAAGCAGTTTGCAAGTGTCGGTCGGCCGACTCCTGAATTTTCGCTTTAGAGTTTCAGACCAAGTCTTCAAAAAAGCTAAGTACCCCATTGGGGATCCTTTTTCTTTCTCTAACTGATGTCAGTAAAAGTTAACAATTGTCTTACCTGTGGAAAGCAAATACTTCATAGAGATTTTCATTCTTACTGCATCCCCTGCTTAGGCCCAGACCATGACGTCTGCCGACGACACTTCTGTTAAGCTAGCCACCAGTACACCGGTATCAGTGAGGCTGCAGCCCCTGATACCCACTACTTCTGATTCGCAGGCCTCTACTGAGACCCATTCGGAGTCCGGTATGACATGAGATGTTTCTTCGACTATGGAACCTGCGGATGTCTCTACCTTGGATGGGTCCGGAGCCACTGTGCAGACACCGGCTTCTGAGGGTGTATTCAGGCCTACAGACATTCATATTAAACCGACGCCTTCATTTTCATCCAGGCCTAAAACTTGCACCACGCCTAGAAAACCGACGACCAAACCGCAGGCTCATATGCCTAAAAAACAAATGCTTAGAATGGTTGAAGACCTCATTACCTTGATTAGGAGAAGCCAGTCTTCCCCCTCTAAGATACCTAGGACTGAGTTTATTTCTGATTCTTCTGATCAGGAATGTGTTTTTGTAATTCTGATTACAAGGATTTGCCCTTATCTACTTATGAGGATTCTGATGCAGAGGATTCCATTCTCGGCTTCCCTCCAGAAGATTTTTCTTTCGGTGAAACTTTGCACACTCTTAGGGAGCATTAGCCAGGATTACTCTGACTCCAAAAGAAGCTTAGGGAAGTCTTACTGCTACTTCAACACAGGCCTTTAGCTATCCCTTCTGCTCTGGACATTGTAGATGATGCTTTCAATCTAGCCTTTCCCCAGACACTTTACCTCCAGCTCCCAGAAAACCTGACAGGTATTTCAGAGTACCAGACTCTCACAAGTTCCTCTTTAAGAATCCTTCATGGATCCAGAGACCATTTCCCAAGGACCAAAAGGCATTAAGGCTACTACTGCCAAAAATCCTACCACTTCTGATAGAGATTCTAGAGCCTTAGATAGATGGGGTAAGAAGGTATACACTTCTGCTACTTTGGCCATTAGGACTTTAAATTGCCAGTTTCGTATGTTAAAGTATCAGCAGCATGTTATGGGGGTACTTAAACAGAAATGATGTTGATTCCTGACTGTACTGAACACAAAGAATTGCAGGATTTAATGCATTTTGCAGAACACGTTGGTAAACATACTTTGCAGTGTGGTTTTGACGCTTTAGAAGCATCTTGCAGGGCTGCTGTCACTGGCTCTGTACTTAGAAGGCATGCTTGGCTTAAGGAACAAAACTTGTGAGATCATGTAAAAGCTGCATTACTGGATGCTCCCTTAAACCAAGACCGCCTTTTTGGCAACAAAGTGGAAGAAGTCCTCAAAAGGATGGAGGAAAAGCTAAATCTATGCAAACTGTTAAAGATTTCCTACAAGTACTGCCTCCCAGATTCAGTAGGCATTGGCCTTCAAAGAACTAGTCCTGTCCAGTCCCTTCTAGGCCTTTTCAGTCCAAACCCAGGAACAGCAGACCACCTAGGCTACAGTCTCAGGCTTCAGACAAACCTAAGCAGTGGGGGCTCCCACTTCCAAAGCAGAGAGTAGTAAGCCACCCCCACGGAAAGATGGCACAGTGACTTAACCTTAACCCTTCCAAGCCCTGCTCTACTACCTGCTCCCTTAGAAGGAAAGCTCAGCCCTGCATGCAAAAAATTGGGAACTCATTGTCCAGGACAATTGGGTTTTGAACATAGTTTCCCAGTTTTACTATCAGAAATCAGAAATGTCTAAAGAGACTGCTCTGTTATAAATCTAATAGAGTTGTTAATAATAGGAGTGAACATTTAGGAATGCCATTTCAGGGACTTTTCCTTGTCGTAAATGTAATAGGTGTTTGAGAGATAGGATACGTGAGCATCTTTACAGTATCCGGAGAAAAGATAGTAAAAATGCCCTTGCAAAACATGTTACCCTGATGGGAAATGATCATCATTTTAAATTTTCACTATTAGAGATTTGTCAGCCTAATGTTAGAGGTGGTGATATAACAACTAGGACTGAATGTCAAGAGGTAAAATGGATGTTACTTTTACAAGCTACAGGGACTAAGGGGTTAATGAGTTCATCCTCCTTAAACCTATTTTAAAGCCACATGATTTGCAGCACTAATTGCTTGTATTGTTTAAATTGTAACTGCTATTTTTATGTAGATCTGAAGAAGTACTCTGTTATGTACGACAACGCTAATCTTTTATTTTATTTTATGTATTGAATCAGTGCGTTTTATTGGATTTATTAAATTTTCTTGCACTACTGCAGTTTGGTTTACTTTGACACAAAATATTCAAATTTACCCATAATTGGACGATTGTATGATTCAGACAGAAAGCCAGGACTTGCTATTACAACACCTGGCATTCGTAAAGAAACTTCTAATCTCACTGGTGTACACCATCAAAGAAAAGAAATCTCACCTGGTGCCCTGTCAACAGATTGTAATCCTGGGAGCAAGCTTGAACACAACTTCCCAGATGGCATTCCTCACTCCAGAGAAACAAGTTTACTTGACAACCTACTTCAAACTATTGGCCACAAACCCCAGCTATCTGCAAGGAAAATACTGCAAGCCTGAGGGTTCATGGCCTCTTGCATTGCACTAATTCCATATGCAAGACTGCATATGAGGAAACTCCAATGGTATCTAAAAAGCCTATGGTGTCAGCATTCTCAGGACCTGGAAACAATGATTTCTATCATTCCTTGTATCAAGACAGAGTTCCTTTGGTGGGCAGAGGCCTGCTACCACAACAAGGGACTCCCTTTCACTCTAACCCCTGCCACCCAAACCCTAACAACAGATGCATCAGACTATGCATGGGGGGCTCACATGGCAGGGCAGTGCATTCAGGGCAAATAGAACCCGAGACAGATGCACCTGCATATCAATCAGAAAGAAATGTAAGCTGTACAGAATGCTCTGACAGCCATCAAAGACCGTATTCTTCCAGGACAACTATTGGTAAAGACACACAACGCCACAGTTATGTGATACATAAACAAGCAGGGGGGAACCCACTCATACCCTCTCTGCAGACTAGCCATGGCCCTGTGGAACACAGCATTGAGCTACCAAGTACACCTGCAAGCTCAATTCCTGCCAGGCATACTGAATTCACTGGCAGATGACTTGAGCAGAAATCTCATGGACTCGCACGAATGGAAACTAGAAGCCAAAATATTCAACCTCTTGAGGAACAAATGGGGACGCCAGAAATAGACCTGTTTGCCACCCTTCAGAACTACCAGTTGAACAAGTTCTGCACAAGAACTCCCACAGCCAAGCTTGGAAAGTGGCTGCCCTGTCCTTTACCTGGGAAAGCCTCAGTTTATGCCTTTCCCCTCTGCCATTCCTCAAGGTTCTACTACAGATCAAACAGGACAAGCCAAGGACAATACTGATAGGTTCATAGGTTCATAGGTTAGTACTAGGCTAACTGCCCTTTTGGGCCATTTGAAGCCTAGCCAGTTACCCCATGTGAGAATCAAACCATGCACCTTGTGTCTTTAAGGTAAACTCCTTAACCATTATGTCATCCTCCCACCCTAATCCCACCTCCCACCTGATTGCACCAGATTGGCCTCGCCAGCACTGGTGTAACCCCTCTTGCACAGTATGGCACTGCTACAACCATGGCACCTG
Organism: Protopterus annectens; assembly: GCF_019279795.1. Classification (NCBI taxonomy): domain Eukaryota; kingdom Metazoa; phylum Chordata; order Ceratodontiformes; family Protopteridae; genus Protopterus; species Protopterus annectens. Next base: position 775,387,714 of record NC_056729.1, read on the forward strand.
TCTCAGACCCTTCTCTGCTGTCCCAGCAGGTGGGCCAGATTCTGCACCCTCAGCTTCAAACCCTGAACCTTGCAGCCTGGCTAATTCCTTGATCTCTCCTTAGCATCCCTCAATCAGCAGGTACTGGATGTCATTTTGCTGGCAAGGAAGCCTAGTACTAGAAAATCCTATGCTGAAAAGTGGAAAAGATACTGGTCCTGGAGCCAGGCTCAGGGGATGGGCACAACAGTGCCCAGCTTACCTCAGATTCTACAGTACTTAACAGAAATGCTCTACAGGGGACTTTCCTTCTCGTCAGTTAAAATTCATACCTCTGCCATTTCAGCACATTTTAATACAGAGCCACTCCTCTTCTCTCACCCCTTGCTAAAGCAATTCCTTAGAGGGGCCAAAAATTTAAGACCCCCCCCAGGAGAGCTCCCACTCCAGCCTGGGACTTTAACTTTGTTTTGGAAAAGCTCACTCTTCCCCCCTTTGAACCAGCGGCTACAGCAGAATTGAAATTCCTTTTTTGGAAAACAGCCTTCCTTCTAGCCATCACTTCAGCAAGAAGAGTGTCTGAATTGCAGGCCCTCATGGCAGTGGAACCCTTCATTATCTTCCATGCGGACAGGGTTTCCCTCAGGACTAATCCTTCCTTTATGCCCAAGGTGGTGTCTTCTGTGGCCCTAAATTAGTCCATTCAGTTGCCTACTTTTTTCCCTAACCCACAAAACAAAGGGGAACGAATACTGCACTCTCTGGACGTGCACAGACAACTTAGATTCTATTTGGACAGGACTAAGCCTACCAGAAAATCTGAGCAGCTGCTAGTTAACTTTGCTGCAGGGGCAGAGGGAAAGGCCATTTCAAAGCAAACCATTTCCAAATAGATAGCCCATTGCATTCATTTCTGCTACAAGCACCATGGAAAACCTACCCCACAGGGGATAAGATCTCATTCCACCAGGGGCGCATCTACCTCAACTGCATTTCGCAGAGGGGTCCCTACCAGGGACATCCTAGAAGCTGCTACCTGGAGCTCTATACATACCTTCACCAAGCATTATTACTTGCCTATCTTTTCTAAATCCAGAGCTGGATTTGCCACTGCAGTCTTGCAGGGATTAATAGCTGGCCCTAATGCTCTTTAACTTTGTCCTCCCTTCCTTAGCTTTGGGAATCAACCCAAATGTGATGACTGCAGCAGTGAAACACGAAGAACATAGTACAGTTGTGTACACTTACCATAAATGTAGATGTTCGAGTGTATTCACTGTTGCAGTCCTGGTTACCCTCCCTCCAGCCCCCTGACTTTTCTTGGCTCTACCTCTCCTTATGGTTGGTATGTCTATTTTTTCTTGTGTATTTGCTTTTTGATGGGGAACCCAGCCACTGGGGATGCACAAGCCAATGTATTTCTTTCTGCCGGTCCCAAGCCCGGGTAAATGGGGAGGGTTGCGTCAGGAAGGGCATGTGGCATAAAATTTTGCCAAATCATATATGCAGACAACAGTACAGATATACATACCGGATCAGTCGAGGCCCGGGTTAACAACGACCGCCACCAGTATTGTTGGCCAACGGGGTGCTGGCAGAAATTGGGCTACTGTTGGCCAAAGGAGAAGAGGGGAAAGGCATGCCCGAAGGCAGGTAAAGGCTAGGACTGTGATAGGGCCAGAACTTTGAATGTTGGCAGTATGACTGGTATAGAGAGAGCTAGCTGATATGATGGACTGAAGTAAGGTTGGTATATTGTGTGTGCAAGAGACCAGATGGAAGGGGAGCAAAGCTAGGTTTATCAGGCGGGTTCAAATTGTTTTATCATGGTGTGGATGGGAGGAGAAATGGCATAGGCATTATCATGAAGGAACAGTATGCTAAGAGTGTTTTGGAGGTGAAAAGAGTGTCTGATAGAGTGATGTTTATGAAGCTGGAAATTGATGGTGTAATGATGAATGTTGTTAGTGCATATGCTCCACAAGTTGGGTGTGCGATGGATGAGAAAGAACAAATTTGGAGTGAGTTTGATGAAGTGGTGATGACTGTACCCAAGGGTGAGAGACTGGTGATTGGAGCAGATTTCAATGGGCATGTTGGTGAAGGGAACAGAGGGGATGAGGAAGTGATGGGTAGGTATGGTGTTAAGCAAAGGAATGCAGAAGGTTAGATGGTAGTGGATTTTGCAAAAAGGATGAACATGGCTGTGATGAATACGTATTTTAACAAGGGGGAGGAGCATAGGGTGACATACAAGAGTGGAGGAAGATGCACACAGGTGGATGACATTTTATGTAGAAGGACCAGTCTGAAGGAGATTGGAGACTGTAAAATGGTGGCAGAGGAAAGTGTAGTTAGGCAGCATAGGATGGTGGTTTGTAGGATGACATTGGTGGTCAAGAAGAGGATGAGTGTGAGGGCAACACCAAGGATCAAATGGTGGAAATTGAAAAAGGGTAATTGTGAGGTGATGTTCAGGGAAGAGTTAAGACAGGCACTGGGTGGCAGTGAAGAGTTACCGAATAGCTGGGTAACTACAGCAGAGCTAGTGAGAGAGATGGCTAGAAAGGTGCTTGGTGTGACATCTGGAAAGAGGAAGGAGGACAAGAAGACCTGGTGGTGGAATGAAGAAGTACAGGCGAGTATACAGAGAAAGAGGTTGGCGAAGAAGAAGTGGGATTGTCAGAGAAATGAAGAAAGTAGACAAGAGTATGAGATGAGGTGCATGGCAAAGCGAGAGGTGGTGAAGGCTAAGGATAAGGCGTATGAAGAGTTGTATAAAAGGTTGGACACTAAGGAGGGAGAAAAGGACCTGTACCGATTGGCTAGACGGAGGGACCAAGCTAGTAAAGATGTGCAGCAGGTAAGGGTGATAAAGGATAATGAGGGGAACGTACTCACAAGCGAGGAGAGTGTGTTGAGCAGATGGAAAGAGTACTTTGAGGGGTTGATGAATGAAGAGAATGAGAGGGAGAGAAGGTTGGATGATGTGCGGATAGTGAATCATGAAGTGCAGTGTATTAGCAAGGAGGAAGTAAGGATAGCTATGAAGAGGATGAAGAATGGAAAGGCTGTTGGTCCAGATGACATACCTGTGGAAGCATGGAGTTGTTTAGGTGAAATGGCAGTGGAGTTTTTAACTAGACTGTTTAATGAAATCTTGGAAAGTGAGAGGATGCCTGAGGAATGGAGAAAAGTGTTTTGGTACCGATTTTTAAGAATAAGGGTGATGTGCAGAGCTGTAGTAACTACAGAGGGATTAAATTGATCAGTCACAGCATGAAGTTATGGGAAAGAATAGTGGAAGCTAGGTTAAGAAGGGAGGTGATGATTAGTGATCAGCAGTATGGTTTCATGCCAGGAAAGAGCACTACAGATGCGATGTTTGCTTGAGAGTGTTGATGGAGAAGTACAGAGAAGGTCAGAAGGAGTTGCATTGTGTCTTTGTGGATTTAGAGAAAGCATATGACAGGGTGCCTAGAGAGGAGTTGTGGTATTGTATGAGAAAGTCGGAAGTGCCAGAGATGTATGTAAAAGTGGTGCAGGATATGTATGAGGGTAGTGGACAGCGTGAGGTCTGCGGTGGGAGTGACGGATGCTTAAGGTGGAGGTGGGATTACATCAAGGATCAGCTCTGACCCTTTTCTGATTTGCAATGGTGATGGACAGGTTGATAGACGAGATCAGACAGGAGTCCCCGTGGACTATGATGTTTGCAGATGACATTGTGATCTGTAGTGAGAGTAGGGAACAGGTGGAGGAGACCCTGGAGAGGTGGAGATATGCTCTAGAGAGAAGAGGAATGAAGGTCAGCAGGACTAAGACAGAATATATGTGTGTGAATGAGAGGAAGGATAGAGGAATGGTGAGGATGCAAGGAGTAGAGGTGGTGAAGGTGGATGAATTTAAATACTTGGGATCAACAGTTCAAAGTAATGGTGAGTGTGGAAGAGAGGTGAAGAAGAGAGTGCAGGCAGGACGGAGTGGGTAGAGAAGAGTGTCGGGAGTGATTTGTGACAGACGATTACCAGTAAGAGTGAAAGGGAAGGTCTACAAAGGGTAGTGAGACCAGCTATGTTATATGGGTTGGAGACAGTGGCATTGACAAAAAGGCAGGAGTCAGAGCTTGACATGGCAAAGCTGAAGATGTGAAGATTTGCACTGGGTGTGACGTGGATGGACAGGATTAGGAATAAGTATATTAGAGGGCTTGCCATGGTGAAAATAGCAGAAACAAATGCAGTGGTCTATCCACTTTGAAATACTCTGCTTTGAGATAGCCTTTCCTTGTGATCCTGCAGCATATGCCACTAGTAATTGCTCTGCCTTCCTGAAATCTTTGGTTCTGTCCAAGTAGAATCTAAGCTGTCTGTGTACGTCCAAAGAATGCAGTATTCTCTCCCCCTTGTTCTGTGGATTTGGATAAAAAGTTGGCAGACGAATAGTTTGGTTAAGAGCCACACTGTACACCACCTTAGGCATAAATGTTGGGTTTGTTCTAAGGGGAAACCCTGTCTGGATAAAACATGATAAAAGGTTCCACAGCCATGTGTGTCTGTAGCTCTGAAACTCGTCTTGCAGAAGTTATTGCTAGGAGCAGAGCTGTTTTTCAAGATAAAAACTTCTTATCAGCAGTAGCAGCTGGCTCAAAAGGAGGCAGGGTGAGTTTTTCCAAGACATGGTTGAGGTCCCATGCAGGTGTTGGAGATCTCCTTGGAGGCCTTAAATTCTTGGCTCCTCTGAGGTACTGTTTTAATAAAGGATGAGAAAAGATTGGTGGCTCTGTATTGTAATGAGCCAAAATGGTAGAGGCATGAATTTTAATTGATGAAAAAGATAGGCCTTTGTCCAGCATCTCATTTAAGTATTGCAAAATCTGAGGAATATTTGGTACAGCTGTATCAGTTCCTTGTGCCTGTTTCCAAGCACAGAATCTCTTCCATTTTCCAGCATAAGATTTTCTAGTACTAGGCCTTCTGGCTTCCAAAATGACATCCATCACAGCTTTACTGAGAGGTGTGCTTTGTATGACTACATTATCCGCCATGCTGCCAGGTTTAGAGTCCTGAGTTGGCTGTGCAGGATCTGATTGTTTTGCTGGGACAGTAGATGAGGTATTTGAGTTAAGGTCCAAGCTGGGCATTGAGACAAGTTCCTTAGGATTGGGTACCAGTGCTGGCGGGGCCAGTCTGGGGAAATCAGTATCCTCTTTGGCTTCTCCTGTCTGACCTTTAGGAGTACCCTGGGGAGGAGAGGTAGTGGGGGAAAGGCATATACGGATTGGTTTTTCCAGCTGAAAGATAGGGCACCCACTTTCCAAGCTTGTCTCTGATAAGTCCTTGTGCAGAATCTTTTTAGTTGGAAGTTGTGAGGGGAGGCAAATAGATGTATGTCCGGGAATCCCCATTTCCTTGTTATCATGCGGAAGACTTGTGGATCCATCTGCCACTCATGGGGATCCATGAGGTTTCTGCTTAGTTCGTCCGCCAGAGTATATTCCTTTCCTGGCAGGAATTGTGCCTGCAGATGTACTTAGTAAGTCAGTGCTGTGTCCCACAAAGCCATGGATAGTCTGCAAAGGGGGTAAGAATGTGTGCACCCCTGCTTGTTAATATACCACATGACCATGATGTTGTCTGTCTTTATCTGTAGTTGTCCCGGATGAAGTAGGTCCTTGAAGGCTGTCAGGGCATTTTGAACAGCTAGCATCCCTTTTTGATTGATATGTAGATGCATTTGGTTTGCTGACCATGTGCCCTGAATGCATCTTCCTGCCATGTGGGCCCCCCAGGCATAATCTGATGCATCTGTTGTTAGGTTTTGCCTGGCCGGGGGGGGTAATGTGAATGGCTGTCCCTTGTTCTGTTGACAAGCCTTTGCCCACCATTGAAACTCCTGTTGTAGGCAGGGAATGAGAGTAATCATTGTTTCCAGGCTGTGGCAATGTGGAATCCAAACACTTTTTAGGTATCACTGAAGTTTCCTCATATGCATTCTTGCATATGGAATTAGTAGGATGCAGGATGCCATGAAGCCCAAAGCCTGCAGAATTTTTCTTGCAGATAACTGGGCCTTTGTTGCCATTACTTTGAAATAGGTAGTCAGTTGCCTTCGTTTGTATGACGTGAGGTAAGACATCTGGGCAGCTGTATTTAAGCTTGCACCCAGGAATATTATCTCTTGAGAGGGTAGTAATTTTGATTTCTTTTCGTTGACTGTGTACCCTAGGCATGTTATAAGTCTTTTCACATGCGCCAGATGCTGTAGAAGAATGTCCTTGTTCTCTGCTTGAATTAGGCAGTCGTCCAAGTAAGGATATATTTGTATTCCTCTTTGTCTGCAGAATGCAATTACTGGTTCCACTCACTTTGTAAAGACCCTGGGAGCAGTAGATAAGCCAAAGGGCAGTGCAGAGAATTGGTAATGCATTGAGCCAGCCTTGAATCTGAGGTATCTTCTGCATGATTGCCTGATTGGGACACGCAGGTATGCCTCTTTTAGGTCTAAAGTCACAAGCCAAGCCTTCTTGCCCAGCATGGGCAGAAGCTGCTGCAAGGTCAACATCTTGAATTTTGTTATATCCAGGAATGTGTTTAGGATAGACAGGTCCAGTACTGGTCTCCAGGTTTTGTCTTTTCTGGGTACCAAGAACCATGTTGAGTAAAATCCTTGTCTCTGCTCTTACTCTAGTACTTGCTGGATGGCCCCCATGTCCATGAGGGATGAGACTTGTTTTTGTGCCTCTGCCCATTGATTTTTTGGCAGATCTGGCCAACCATTTGCCTTTGGTAGGGTATGGAAGTGGAACTTGTAGCCTTGTGACGTTATGTTTAGAACCCACTTGTCCTGGGTTATAATCTGCCAATTTTGAGAAAAAAGTGCTATTTGTCCCCCTAAGGGTGCTGCCAGGAGATAAGTAATTGGCACAGGCAGGGGGAAGTCATTGGAACTGTTTCCTGTAAGGTTGTGATTTGTCTTCTTCACTTTTGGAGGTAGAAGCACCCCATTGCTTTGACCTGTATGAACCTTGCGCCTGGGATCTGTCTCTAGGGCGTCTGGATCTGCCCCTTTGAGGTCTGTCGGAGGCAGGAAAGGACCAATTCTTTGTAGGCCAGTGTCTACTAAACCTAGGTGGCTGTACTTGTAAAAAATCTTTGACAGTTTGCATAGATTTAGCTTTGTCCTCCATTTTCTTTAACACCTCTTCTGCCTTAACACCAAACTAAGTATCATGCTGTAAAGGTGCATCTAATAATTTAACTTTGACACGATCAGGCAGATTTTGTTCCTTTAACCAAGCATGCCTCCTAATTACAGAACCCATAACTGCGGCCCTGCAGGAGGCCTCCAGAGAATCAAAATCACATTGCAAAGTATGCTTTCCAACTTGTTCAGCTGCATGCAATATATCCTGCATTTCCTTGTTTTCTGCACATTCAGAGTTTAACAACATTTTCTGTTTAAGCAGTGCCATAACATGTTGCTGACAATTGAGCATATGAAATTGACAGTTTAAGGCCCTTATAGCCAAGGTAGCACATGTGTAAACCTTTTTTCCCCATCAGTCCAGTGCCCTAGAATCTCTGTCAGAGTGGGTAGGGTTTTTTGCAGCAGAAGCCTTAACCCATTTGGGACCCTGTGAAAAGGTTGCTTGGTCTGCAGGAGTGTTTTTGAAAAGGAATTTATGAGAGTCAGGAATCCTGTAATATCTGTCAGGCTTAACAGGAGCTGGAGGTAAGGAGTCAAGGGCCAGACTAGACTCTGAAAACACATCATCTACAATGTCTAACACAGGTGGAATGGCTAGAGGTAGGAAAAGGAAGTCCCTGAGACTTTTTTTAAATTCTGAAAAATCTTGGCTCTCCCAGTGGAAGTGCTCCCTCATGGTATGCAAGGTTTCCCCAAAAGAATAGTCTTCAGGAGGAGAAGTTGAAGGAATAGATTTTTCAGCATCAGAATCCTCATTGGGGGAAGAGAATATTCCTGATCAGAAGAGGAATCAGAAGAAATAGAACATTGATCTGAAGATTCATAGTCTGTCTCTTGCCTAGGCCTGTTATCAGGAGCGGGATGGGAACCCCTGATCAAGGTAATCAAGTCTTCTGCCATTTTGAGCATCTGTTTTTTGGGCATGGAGGCCTGTCCACGTGGCTTTTGAGTTTGTTTCTTTGTCTTTGAAGGTGCTTTAGTCTTTGCCTTTCAAGTCTGTTTAATGTATAGATGTTTAGGTCTGAAAACACCCTCAAAAGCCGGTGCCTGCTCAGCGACTCTGGACCCATCTGAAGGAACAGTGTCCGAGGCTCCAATACCTTGAGTTTCCAATGGCATAGCCGACTCCACGTGGGAGTCAGTAGCGGCCTGCGACTCTAAAGTAGCAGGCATCAGGGGCTGCGAAAGCGCCTCACTGAGAAACGGCGACTGGCTTAGGAGAAGATATGTCGATGGCTCTGGGCCTCAGTTGCCTATCTTTTTCTTTTTCTTTATGTTGTTTGTTAACTCCAGTAGTCAGATGGCTATCCGACAACATTTCTGGATAATTAAACCTGCGTCCAAAATAGTTTAATGCAAAATCATACCGACGCTTAATAGTGCGTTGGTTGAATCTGGCACAAAACAGACTAGCTGAAACGTTATGGTCAGGGCCTAGGCAAGGAATACAGCAGGAATGGAAGTCCTTATGAGGTATATGCTTTCCACAAGAAATACAATTATTAACTTATTCTGACATTGGTCTGGAGCAAGAAAAAGTTTCCCCAACGAGGTACTTAGCTTTAATGATGACTTCGGATCTGAAATTCGAACATGAAAATCTCAGGAGTCTGCCGACCGGTACTTGTGAACTGCTTCTGCTTCGGGCACCGCGTGGCAAGAAACACTGAAGAAAATGACGTCGGCTGCATCTTATATACCCCTGATGACCTGACGTCAGGGAAAGGGCGACAGCGGCCGACGCAGGACCCAGAACTTTGGAATTCAGGCCGACTGAGTGCAACCTGCCATCAAGATTACCCAAATGTAATGACTGCAACAGTGAATACACTTGAACATGTACATTTATGGTAAGTGTACACGACTGTACTTTCTGCCTTGCTACAAAACAGAAGTGTGCCACATATGGACACAGCCCAACCTTAGGGGGGGTATGTATAGAGACAGATTGCGGGTAAGCCTATCACAAACCTATGAAGTTTGTGCATGATACATTTCATGTTAACATGACTGTCCTGAAGGTGGTGGGGTCTGAAACTCGTGTGTCTATCATGACTTCATTATTTCCACCGTCAGCTATTTGCCACACTTTTATATACATGTCTTGAGGTACAGAACACATACTATGATGGCTTACATATTTTCATTCAGTGCTGATCTGCACAGTTGACAGGTGTGGTCCACTACCGACGGGGCCAGATGCTATGTCCGTAGCATTTGTTCAGCAGGACATCATTACAGCAAGAAATGTTGATGGCACATATAAATATTTCCACATCATCTATCCCATTATTACAGACCAAGTACTACATTCAGTTACATGCATACATGTTTCCCATACCTGCTGTAGTATTGTCCTCTCTTCTATGTGCACTTTGTATCCCTTGTTTTATTTAATTTTGTTATGGTTTAGTTTGTAGTATTCTCTCTCTCTCTCCACTACAGGGATTGAGCTGCTTTGAATAGGTTGCAGCATGGATTTTGTAGTTGTTGCACATGATCAGGTAATGGCCTCTGCACCAATCTTTGTTCACCACTTGCTTATTGCATGCAGCTAGTTGTGTAATACTTCCAATTACCAATGTCATGGCAACCCACTACTATAAATTACTACATCATGGGGGCTTTGTCCTTTTACCTGTCCTATATGGAAGACAGCCTTCCTGTGTGTGGAGAGCAGTGTTACAGACAGCAGGTAGCAATACCTCTTACAACAGGACTTGCAGACACAGGCCAACTACATATTTGTATAAGGTTCCAGACCTACGGACATTGTGAGTATTGCTGTTATATGCATTGAATACTGCTAGTTGTGTATGGAATGAAGTCTGCATAGCTCTCAACTGTGGGCCTATCCACATGATGGCCAGAGGATTGGCTGTTATGTTTTGTCTGTTCAACACACAAGTCTTGTCTCTGATATCAGTGGCATTCTCTCTGTTGAGTGTTATTAGTACATGGCAACATTCATTTGTGTTTCTGACTTCATATTCCTGAGTAAGGGTATGTTGCAACCTATCCTGTAACACCAGCTACTTTCACAGTGTATAACAGCAATATTGCAAATATGGCCCTGTGTTCCAGCCTCTGTCCCCCACCTATATGCCAGGCTTTGTCCAGATGTCATGCAGTAAGAGGTTGTTAAGTAGTCGCATATCATTATTTAGTGCTGGCATTTCTGCTGTCATTCCAATGATGATGTGGACTCCCACACAAATTGTGGGGTAGGGTCCATATATATGAGGGCTACAGCTGGACAAAATGTTTGTGACCTTTGTACAGTCCAGAGGTCAGTGTATGTAAAACACGATTATATGCCCTTGTAAGACATTTCATGAGGGATTGGTATGAATTGTTTTTAACCTAGTCTGTTACAACATGTGAGGGATATCAGTAGTAAGACACATGAAGGTATATGGCTGTACATCTTCATACATTTCACCATGGGAACAGTGGTGGGCTAGAGCTTACCGTCTTACAGACAGTTCTGTTTGTCAGTGTGATAGTGATGTTTTAAGTTAAGCATTGTTACGCAACAGATACATTTTCATTGTGACAACTTAATTCTTTTCCCCCTAGGGGTTGAGTACAGAGTGTAATTGGGGGCTGCTGAACCACAACTGTAATTAATAAGTGTTGAGTGGTTCTTATCTTTAAGGCAAGTGTTTTTTTTACTGTTGTAGCACTAGAAGGGCTTAGCCTGGACAGCAACATCTGTTATGTTTTCAGATTACTGTATCAAATGTTTTGTTTGAGAGTTGCATTACTCAGTTATGTATTTCAAACACCTAACTGCTATAGGAAATGGCATATACAACTGAAATAGTACACAAATAAACATTTCTATGTATGCAAACTTGTGTGTGTTGTCAGAATTTGACTTGTCTGTGGGTATATGTTTCATGCAATAATTGTCTTTTGTATGAAAGAATCATACACTGGCCATTTTAAAAGGTGGCAGCTGTAGGAATACTGGCTGTTTGAAATGCTGTGCACCCTCTAAATATACTCTTCTTATACGTATCTATAAGTAGTAATATATGTATATGTGTATGTATGTGTATATTCATAAACACACACGCACACACATATATATATATATATGTGTGTGTGTGTATATGTATCATTTGAATGTTTACTGCTTCCATATTGTACATTCCCTATGGTAGACAGACTGTTCTGCATGATATGTTATTGATGTCATCCTGACATCGTACAGCTGAGATGGCTTACTGTTAACTTATTGTGGCTATGTTGTGTAGGGTCCTGGATTTGAGACTTGCAAGTGTTGCTTATTGTGTTACAAGGCAGATTTGTTCAGCTGTGGAGGAGATGATATCAATAATTGCAAGAGGTACTTATTTTGGACCCCTTCACCCCCATTAACAGTGCCTCAGTGCTTTGGTCAGATGATGTTCTTCATCTCACATTGCTGCAGTCCTAACACTTGGGGTAGTCCGCTGTCCCAGTCGGCCCGAATACCAAAGTATAAGGCTGACGTCGGTCAAGGCGCATTTGACTGACATCAGGACGTCAGGGTACAAATGCGCATGACCGACGTCATATCCTCAGTCTTTTTTGCCGCATGGTCCGATGCAGAAGCAGTATTGCGAGTGCAGGTTGGCGTTCTGAAATTTTCTGAAGTCGGAGTTTCAGACCGAATCAAAGTTGGCTAAGTACCCCGTTGGGGAATATTTTGTTTTTCTTGCCTCAGTATTTAACCGGATGTCAGAAAAAGTGAATAACTGTATTTCTTGTGGGAAACAGATACCTCATAGAGATTACCATACATTGTGTATACCTTGCTTAGGGCCTGAGCACGACGTTGTTGGCTGTCGCTCTTGTGCTAGATTTAACAAACGCACTATTAAGAGAAGATTAGATTGTGCCAGGTTAGTTTTTGGGAAGCGTTGTAATTACAACATGCCGCCGGATGCTCCGCGCCGCTTCGCCTAAAAAGCGCAAAGACAAAGCAGCGAAGCCTAGGGTGGAAGAACCGCCTGTCCCGGACGTCGGTTCTTTAGAGGGCTCGGTGGAGCCGGTGGTTCTACCAGAAGTTCCTCTGGATTCTCAGGGAGAGACTTTACTGTTACAAGATGTGTCCTCTCAGGAGGTAGGCCAGGCTGAAGGGGCTTCTCAGGTAGCTGTTCTCCCTCCCTTTCTAAGGTGGTTAGGCCCTCCCCTTCTGTTTCCAAGGCTCCTTCTAGAGGCCGGCCAGGGTTAACTTCAGTGGGGTCTCCCTAGTTCTTCAGGGTCTCTGCCTAAGAAACATATGCTTAAAATGGCAGAAGATTTGATTACTATGATTAGAGGTTCTTTACCCCCCCCCTGATAAGAGGCCTAGGGTGGAACCTGAGCTTGAGAGTTTTGAGCAGTGTTCGGAGGCTTCTGAGTCTTCGGCTGAAGACTTGCAGGAGTATCCTCCTTATTCTGATTCTGATGTAGATGACTCTACACCTTCGGCTTCTCCTCCTGAGGATTTTTCTTTTTCAGAGACTCTTCATTCCATGAGGGAGCATTTTAAATGGGAAGGTCAAGATTTCTCTGATTCTAGGAAAAGGCTTAGGGAATTTTTGTTTCTACCCCAGCATAGGCCTTTAGCTATACCTCCTGTTCTGGATGTGGTAGAGGATGTTTTTGCAGAGGCTTCCCTGAACCCTGTCTCTTTGCCTCCTGCCCCAGTTAAACCGGACAGGTATTATAGGGTGCCTGAAGCTCATAAGTATCTTTTTAAGAGTCCTAGGGCAGACCCAGAAACTGTTTCTCAGGGCCCTAAAGGTGTTAAGGCTTCTGTTGTTAAAAATCCTGTTCCTTCTGATAAAGAGGCAAGGGCTTTGGATAGATGGGGGAAAAAGGTGTATACTTCTTCCACTTTAGCCATGAGGGCTTTGAATTGCCAGTTTCACATGTTGAAATACCAAAATTATCTCCTTTCACAATTGAAGTCTAAGGTGGATGCTCTGGCGGAAGGTATTGAGTGTAAAGAGTTGCAGGATTTGGTTCATGTTTCTGAACAGGTGGGTAAGCATTCCTTGCAATGTGGTTTTGATGCTGTACAGGCCTCTTCGAGGGTGGCAGCCACTGGTTCTGTTCTTCGCAGGCAAGCCTGGCTGAGGGATCAGAATTTAGCTGAACATGTAAAGACAAGGATTTTAGATGCTCCTTTACAATCTGATGTGTTATTTGGTGCCTGTGGAAGCAGTTTTAAAGAAAATGGAGGACAAGGCTAAGTCTATGCAGACTGTTAAAGATTTTTGCAGGTTCAGCCTCCAAAGTTTAGTAGAAATTGGCCTACTAAGGGGTGGACTTATCCTTCTTATGATTCTCAGTCTAGGGGTAGATCTAGACGTGGTAGGGGCAGAGCTCAAGGTTCTTTTAGGCCTAGAACAGGCAGTTCGCCTGCCCAGTCTTCTGGTGAGGGCAGGGGTCAGTCCTTTCGTAAGCAGACCCAATGACTTGCCTTTTCAGCTGCCAGACCCTTCTCGCCTGGCAGCACCTTTGGGAGTCTGGCTGGCACTTTTCACAGAACCTTGCAGTGTTATTACCCAAGCCAGCTGGGTATTGGATATCGCTCACCACGGTTACAGGTTTTATTTCCATACCTTGCCTCCTTTCAAAGGCATGCCAGACATTCCTCCTATACAAAGAAAAGAGGCTCACAAGCAAATTTCTCTGTTGCTCCAGATAGGGGCCATTCAGCCGGTTCCTGTGCCAGAAAGGGGCCTAGGATTTTATTCTCGCCTGTTCCTAGTACCAAAAAAGGGGAACACGTGGAGACCAATTTTGGATTTGTCTATCCTCAACACTTATTTGGACATTCCCAAGTTCAAAATGTTGACGTTACAACAGCTTTTACCTCTGCTGGGCAAAGATCACTGGATGGTAACTTTAGATCTCAAGGAGGCTTACCTTCATGTGCCTATCAGACTCAGTTGCAGGAAGTATCTGCGCTTCCGAGCTGGAAATTCACATTATCAGTTCTCTGCATTGCCCTTTGGCTTATCTACTGCGCCCAGAGTATTCACAAAAGTTCTGGCTCCAGTTGTAGCTTTTTCAGGCTAAAAGGAATACAAATCTATCCTTACTTGGACGACTGTCTGATTCTGGCTCAAGAAAAGGACGAGCTTCTTCAGCATCTGGAATATGTGATAGCAGTGCTAAGATGCCTGGGGTATTCTGTGAACGAAATAAAGTCCAGTCTAGTACCCTCTCAAGACATGTGCTTTCTGGGTGTGAGACTGAATACAGCAGCCCAGATGGCCTTTTTAACCCCGGACAAACAAAAGAGTCTATCCCTTTACTTCCATCAACTATCTCATCAGTCCGTGCTGACTGCAAGGACAGTCCTTCAAGCATTAGGGTTCATGGCATCTTGTATTCTGGTGCTTCCCAATGCCAAACTGCATATGAGGAAGCTGCAATGGTATCTAAAAAATGTATGGACACAGCACTGCCAGGATTTGGACACTGTCATTCCAATAATACCTTGCATTCAAAAGGAATTTTTGTGGTGGGCTCAGGAATGTCACCTAAACAAGGGACTCTCTGTGACCCGCGCAGAGGCGAGTCAGATTCTAACGACAGATGCCTCAGACATAGCTTGGGGAGCTCATCTGAATGGAAAGTGGATACAGGACAAGTGGCCTGCCAGACTACAGCATCTACATATCAACATGAAGGAGATGTTAGCAGTCCAGTTTGCATTAATGGCTTTCAAGGAGTTACTTCTTCCTGGGCAGGTGTTGATTCTAACAGACAACACAACTGTCATGTGGTACATCAACAAGCAAGGGGGAACACATTCTTATCCTCTATGCAGGCAAGCAATGATTTTGTGGGAGACTGCGCTCAGCTTGCAGCTAAATCTACAGGCAAGGTTTCTGCCAGGAGCACAGAACTCCTTAGCAGATGTGTTAAGCAGGCAAATCATGGATCCCCACGAGTGGAAACTGGATCTTCATGTATTTCGACAATTGACAGTGTCCTGGGAACTCCAGACATAGATCTGTTCGCTTCTCCACTAAACCACCAGCTGCCAAAGTTTTGCACCTAAAAGGTTTCATCACACAGCTTGGAAAGTGGATGCTCTTTCGCTCAGTTGGGAAAATCTTCATGTGTATGCCTTTCCACCTCTGCCTCTCCTCCCAAAGGTACTCCTAAAGGTCAGACAAGACAAGCCAAGGATGATTTTGATAGCTCCAGATTGGCCTCGGCAACACTGGTACCCATTACTGAGGAGTCTGGTAAGGAAGCCTCCATGGCCTTTACCTTTAATTCCACACCTTTTGTCTCAGAGGGACGGTCATCTTCTCAATGTCAAGCTTCACTCTCTTCATCTAACAGCCTGGCATATTCTGTTTTGAACCACAGCAGGTCTCAACTTCCTCAACAAGTTTTGAATGTGATTATGGAAGCCAGAAGACCTAGTAATGCGTAAAGTGTATGCAGAAAAATGGAAGAGATTTTTATTTTGGAGTGCAGCAAAGGATTTGGATGTTTCTGAGCCTAATTTGAGTGTGGCTCTTCAATATCTTACTGAGTTATTGGACAAAGGTTTGTCTTTCTCTTCCATTAAGATTCATGCTGCAGCAATTTCAGCTCACTATGATTGTGACCCACCATTGTTTTCTCATCCTTTGTTCAAGCAATTTCTTAGAGGGGCAAAGAATATAAGATCCCCACGTAGAGCTCCTACTCCTGCTTGGGACCTCAATTTTGTGTTGGAGAAACTTACTCTACAACCTTTGAGCCTCATGGCTACTGCTGAATTGAAATACTTGTCATGGAAGACTGCTTTTTGTTGGCCATTACTTCTGCAAGAAGGGTTTCTGAATTGCAGGCCCTTATGGCGGTTGAGCCTTTTTGATTTTTCATAAGGATAGGGTATCATTACGCACTAATCCTTCATTTATGCCTAAGGTGGTTTCTAGTGTGGCTTTAAACCAAACTATTCATTTGCCTACTTTTTATGCAGATCCCCAAAATAAGGGGGAAAAGATTTTGCACACTTTAGATGTACACAGGCAGTTGCGTTATTATTTAAGCAGGACTAGGGATTTTAGGCAGTCTCAGCAGTTGTTTGTTTCTTTTGCTTTGAGTTCCCAGGGCAAGCCTGTGTCAAAACAAACTATATCTAAGTGGATTGGGTTTTGCATTGCATTCTGTTATTCCCATCATGGCAAGGAGATTCCAGCTGGGATTAGGCCTCATTCCACGAGGGCTACTGCCACTTCAACAGCATTTCTAAGGGCCGTGGCAACTAAGGATATTTTGGAGGCAGCTACTTGGAGTTCAGTGCATACTTTCTCCAAGCATTACCACCTTCCTCTCTATTCTAAATCCAGGGCTGGTTTTGCCACTGCTGTGTTGCAGGGCATTTTGGCAGCTCCTGCTTCATTATAGTTTAGCCATCCTCCCTTACCTCTGCTTTGGGATTCTACCCAAGTGTTAGGACTGCAGCAATGTGAGATGAAGAACATAGTACAGTTTTGTACCTACCATAAATGTAGATGTTCGAAGATACACATTGCTGCAGTCCAATTTACCCTCCCTCCTTCCCCTCTGTGTTTAGGGGTGGTTGTGTGTGTGGGGTTCTATTTTTGAAAATTTGTATATATTGTACATATATTAGGTACAGGAGTGTTTGGTGTTTTTTGGTTTTGGCCTTATCTTTTTAGGGTCTTCTGACATCTGGGGCAAGAAAAGACTGAGGATATGACGTCGGTCATGCGCATTTGTACCCTGACGTCCTGATGTCAGTCAAATGCGCCTTGACCGACGTCAGCCTTATACTTTGGTATTCGGGCCGACTGGGACAGCGGACTACCCCAAGTGTTAGGACTGCAGCAATGTGGATCTTCGAACATCTACATTTATGGTAGGTACAAAACTGTACTTTTTGCAGTGACAGGTTCAGAGTGTGGATCCACTGTGCAAACGCAATACACATTTTTATATAAATATATATATATAATTTTTATTTATATATATATATATATATATTATATATATGTATATACGTGTGTGTATGTGTATATATATATATATATATATATATATATATATATATATTATTTTTATACGTATATATGTAGACATATATATATATATGTGTGTGTGTGTGTATGTATGTATATATATATATATATATATATATATATATATATATATAATTATATATCTATAGATGTATATATGTGTGTGTGTATATATATATATATATATATATATATATACACACACACACACACACACACACACACATATATACATACATACATACATCTACATATATAAATACATTTCCTCTGCTGTTGAATGACTGTGCTGCATGGTATGTTTGAGAAAACATCAAATTTATTTACATCTCAAATGGCTTAGCGGTAAATCACTTTGGCTATAATGTGCAAGGTCCTGGGTTTGAGATTTGCAAGGGCTTATTATTTTGTTGCTTGGCAGTTGGAGACAGAGTGAGTAAGACACTTTAAAGCAGTTGTAAGTGGCATGGAGCTAAGCGACGGTTACATGAGCTCAGCTTCGCTTACTGCTGCTTAACCCCGCAATCATTTCAAATAAAGAATAGAAAAAAGGGAGATTGGAAAGTGGTGAAATTTGGGCAAGCAGGGTGATAAACAAGAGGAGAAACAGGTAGGGATGTGCAGGACAGGTGTAGGAAAGGACCATAGCTTTGCATTTCCTTTGCAGCAACAGCTGCTTTCAATGTGGGCAATTTAGAATTTGGAGTCTCACACCCTACAGGGAGGTGTGTGGGCACCAGACAATATGGATGATTGGTAGGGTTAGATTTTGTGATGGGTACATGTCTCTGGGCAAAATGCAGAGCTATGTATGGAACTTGATTTTTTTGTGAGACAGATGCCCTTTTTTTAAGGTGAGAGTGGGATGTTAAGGAAGGATTATAGGTAAGTGTGGTGAGGGGAGGTTTGGTAGGAGAGGTTGCATTTGCAGACAGACAAGACAACAGACAGGAGCTTTGTCTGGAGGACACTGCGGACCATGCCACAGACCTCATCCCGGGTGACAATATCCTCACCGCGTCCACTTGTGGGGGGGTGGCGAGCCCCATCCCCTGCAGCGATTCCACCCGAGGGTGGTGTAGGACCATGAGATGAGGGAGGTCTGGGTTAGGTCCCAGACATGCTGGGATGTGGTGCCTCAGCCAGGTGGGTTGGGAGATGTGGCTCCACTGGGATCTGCCTTCCCATATGTGCTATGGTGTGGAAATTAACAATGAGTATTGGTTAGTCATGCACAACAAATTGCAGCATTAGTCAAAATAGCATGCATGGATATTCCCATTTACCCAAAATAGTGCAATTATAACAGTGCCATAGCAAACAGAATCCATGCATATATGGAATGGCATTCAGGATTGAAACAGCATGCCAGTTAGTGGTATTTCAGGCAGGCAATAAAATGATTATTGAACAGGGAATATTAGTATGCACACAGTTTAAACAATGATAAACCAAATGGAACAACGGTCCCAACAGTAGAGGCTTGTTTAGGAACATACCCTTATTGGTTTCAGTGTGTTGGTTGGATCAGTTGAGAGGTGGAAGAAGGGAACAGATTCAGTTGACAACTGCTATCAAGTATATTTGTCAGTACACTACTATTCACTACTCTACATTCTAACCACACTTACACTCTACCTGGACCATGGGGCTGCTGCAGCACACCAACAACTGTAGATATCAACAGAGCAATCGTACCCTTATTTTAGTTATACACATCAGACCTGTTTCTGTACCAATTTCTTTACTTGTGGACCCTGTGCAGATGAACTGTGTGCACATTACATTGCTGTTTCTACACATATTTCAGTTTCACATATTAGTTGCAGGCCCAGGAGTGTGTGTTGTACTTTCACATACATTTGCTGTGACATTACCTGTATGCTGGTTTCTTGGCAACTGGGGAAACTATATGTGACGGCGTGACACTTGAGGGGCTTGTCTGGGCCAAACTGCAGAGTGTGGATGTTTAGATCGCATCTATTTGTAGGACTGGGGCTGATCAACACAGCAGTTGTACACCTTTCATAGTTATACACATCATACTAGTATTTTTGTGCAGATTTCGTTACCTATGTGCCCTGTATGGAAAATATGTGTGTTGCAGTACATTACTTTTTCTATTCAGATTACAGTTTACAACTGTAGAACCAGACTGAGATGTTAGTGGTCGGTCCCTGGATTCGAACCATGGTGTGTATGCAAAATTGAACTATAGGCCTAGTCCTTATCAGACTGAGCTACTGGGAAGGTGTTGTGTGTTACTTGTGACATTTCTATCTAGTGCATATTTTTGTGCACAGCACTTGTATTATGACATGTTGCATTCTTTGTTTCCCATTCTCAGTACATATTATGCATACACAACAGATATTGGTGTCACTGTTTGTGAAACATGTACACCTTAGCTGGATTGCACATTTGACTGTTTTACAACTACATACTGCAATTTAGATTCCTGAGTACACAGTGTAGGTTTTAAGTCTGCAGCTGTTAGCCTTTTACATTTTTCTGTACATTCACAGCTACATACAGCTGAAATTGAAAGGTTAACACAAGACAATGCTGGCAAACAAACAAGTAAAATACATTCTGATGGAAATATGCACTGTCGCTTTTTTTCAGTTATTTGACATGCTCATTCTAAAGTATTCAGACAAGCAGTGCTAAATCTGTTCACCTAAGTTAATGCATTCTGCAGGACATACACATTTCTGTTTTTCAGGTACAAGTGAGATGACACACACCAGTGTTTGGGATCACCTTTATTAGTTTTGACATGCATATCTGTGTACAATTCAGAAATCCACAATTACTATTCCTGCATGGTCTGCACAGGGGAATACTTTTCATTTCTACGTGTTACAGTAGCCCTGACATGGCACTTTCTTGGCAGGTTCACTCAGGCACATTCATACATATTCTAATATTACTCTCCTGCATTTTGTACCTTGTTTGCTACTGACAACTGTATTACATAGCAGCTGGGAACACTCCATTGTAACGCTGGCAGCCAGACACAAGCATTTATTCCTGACTTTTACAGCACAGTTATATATGCAGGCAGTACTACCATTACTATAATTTTGATTTCTTACTGCTAATATTAGGGGATATTCTGTACTCAACATACAACCGATGCAGCCGGGCCAGTCGCTGGGCATGAGCCTCAACATTCTGGGACCTCTCCGCAGCAGCTGTATGGGGAGACATCACACATTAATCACACCTGCACAGTCACAAGTTGAACTTTTTCCATAGTTAGTTAAAGAAACATAAGACTGCATACTTACAGACAGGTGTGACATCCTGCTCTCGAGCTTCTTGGATCCACTGGTCCAAGAGTGCACCCCTCCTCTGCTTCAGGTCATTATGGTGTTGACTTACCTGCTCACCAGTCCGGGGTATGCCAATGGCACTGGTGAATTCATGTGCAAGCTGGTCCCAGGCCTCATCTTTGTACTGCGAGCCCTGGTACTGGCCCTGCAGCAGCCTGCCATCATGTTTTTTTTTACTAGGAGCCCAACCATTACCCTGGACTCCTGGATGCCCCGATGTTGCGCTCGGAAAGGGAACACCTTCACCGACACCAGACATTTTGGTCCTGCTGTGAGTAGTCCCAAATGGTTATGGCTGTATCCCTGACTGTGCAGTTTAAATAGGGCAGTTTTCCTGCACTCTTTCTTGAGTGGCCAGTTTTAATATGCTGAACTATGCTTAGCTCCGCACAAATTCGCATAGCAATGCTTACACCAGGTAAGCACAGCTGAAAGCCGGTAAGCGATGCTTACACTAGCAAATCATTGCTTAAATCTATTTTCATAGATTCATAGGTTGGTACTAGGCTATCGGCCCTTGGGCCTATACAAGCCTAGCCATAACAATTCCCTGGCTATTTCTTCCCACACTATTTACTTCCCTGGACCCCTGCCTAGCAGGGCGACTGACATGATCCCCGGGGTGAATTTCCTTTCTCCCATCCAATCGTCAAAGTTCCTTTTGAAGAGGACCAAAGAGGCACTCTGCTTGACATGTATGGGCAATCTATTCCATAGTCTGGGGAGTCTCTGGGTCAGGAACCTATCCCTTCAGCATGTTTTGTTTATTGTGATGACAAGGTTTAGATCCCTGGAGCGTGTGGCTCTGAGGGATTGGGATTTCTTTAAGTAGCATGTCCAACAGCTCTGGGTTTGACATGGCCTTGTATGTTAAGCAAAGATCGCCTCTGAGTAAACGATATGCGCCAGAGTATAGCTGGAGTTTTTTAAGGTGGTCAGCGTAAGGCATCTGCTTTAGGCCTGTGATTCTTTTAGTGAGGTATTTCTGTGGCCTTTCCAGTTGTTGCAGATGTCTTGAGAGGTACATACCAAACGGGGCATTGTATTCCATAATGGGTCTAATGAGGGATGAGTACAGTGGGACAATGACCTCCTTTTTTCTGGATGAAAAGCCCTTAGTGATGAGGTGTGCCACATAGAAGGATTTCTTGACTGTTGTGGCGATGTGGTTATCGAAGGTGAGACCACTGTCCACCTGTGTCCCTAAGTCTCTTATCAAACTTTCGGTGTTTAGTGTACTGCCACCTATATGGTAATTCACGGATACATGTTTTTTCCCAAAGGGGATAACTATACATTTCTTGGCATTGAGCTTGAGCCCATGGCTCTGGCACCAAGCATCTGTTTCTGTAAGGCCCTTTTGTAGAGTATCCACATCATTTAGGGATTCAATAATGGCTCCCAGTTTGCAGTCATCTGCAAACTTTGTTATCCAGAGTCCCTTAGTGTTGGCCTGTACTTCAGAGAAGTAGATGCCAAACAAGAGCGGTCCCAGGACTGAACCCTGAGGTACTCCACTTGTCACTTGTCTGGAGCTGGATTTGGAGTCGGCTACTTTTACAGTGTGGGTTCTATCAGTAAGCCAGTTAGCAACCCATTGGGTGACGTAGGGATTAATGCCCAGCTTAGTAAGTTTATCTATGATTCCATAGTGGGGGATGGTGTCAAAGGCCTTGGCAAGGTCTAGATAGGCTGTGTGGACCACCTTACCCTTGTCCATGGCTCTGGAGACTGATTCGAAGAAGTCAATCAAGTTCAGGAGACAAGATCGGCCCTTCACGAACCCAAACTGGGTGTGGTCCAGTGTTTGAAGGTTGCCAATGTCTTTGTTTATAAGTTCCATGATAATGCGCTCCATGGCCTTGCATATAAGGCTTGTCAGACTGATGGGACGGTAGTTTCCCGGATCCAAGGTGGATCCCCCCTTGTGGAGTGGGATAACGTAGCTGTGCGCCACTCAGTGGGCACGAAACCTGAGGTGAGGCTATGATTAAACATGACACTTGTGTCACAGGTGAGGTGCCAATTCATATTGTAGTTCATGTAGTACACAGCCCGGGATGTCATCTGTAATTTTCATTAAATTCATAAAGTAATTTTTACAGTTATATTTTACATATTCCCACCCCTACTGTGGTATACATGAGCCATATGATTGACGTCTATCATTCAGTTTCCTTAAAAGTTTTTAAATAAATTGGCAGGGGGGGATTCAAACCGAGCATGTTCTACATGCTAAACCATGGCAGTACCACTATGCTACAGCCAATTGATGATGTTTTGCAGCACAGTAGCCCTTGTCTATCATTTTCAGGATTTCAGCCAGACTAAGCATAGCGGTGTGCCATGCAGACAAGCTGCGCACCGCTTAAACTTCGGATTTATTTGATGAAAAAAAAAATTTTTTTTGCATTTTTATTGTTTTCCTCTTGCCCTACTGCTTCCATGCATGTAGGGCAAGAGTGCATACATTTGAAGGCTGCTGCCTTCTAGGTGTTTGTGAAATGTTAGCTTCTTACATTTCAGTGTCTGCTGACACTGGTTTAGTATATAATATTAGAGCCAGGCTCTAATATTATATACATTGACGCTCATCTGTGTCACAAAGTGCCATTTCCACTGTGAATTGAACTTCTGTAGCTCAAACAAAGAAAGTCTTGACAGCTTGTGTATTTCTTCATTTCTGTGGGTGTAGTTCTACAGATACGTTGTTGCTGTCTAATATAAAGCCATGTTGTTGTTGTGTCTTTCTGCTTTTCCCGGTTAGGGGTCGCCACAGCAGAACTCCGGTCCGCTAATTATTGGCAGTAGATTTCTACGTGCTGAGTTGCCAGCTCTGACGCACAACCTTCAACAAAGGTACGCCCATTCACGCATTTCTCCAGACAGAAGACGCTCTAGCTGAGAATTGAACGGGACAACGTCTTAATATAAAGCCATGTCAACAGACTAAATAAATAGACTAAGATAAGGTATGATCTAAACTCCCTGATATCTATATCACAAGTAAAATTCTCCATAATGTGTGTACCATGTGACTAATCAGTAAAGCTAGCTCATTAGCCTTAAAGCTAAACTATCCATATCCTAGGGTAACCTTAGTAGCATGACGTTTCATTGGCTTTCTGTGTCCTATGCCCAGGAATATTATAACATTTTTAGTATTACCTGTTAGGTGTGATCAGGTAGTCCACTCCATAAAAGGGGCAGTTCCGCTTATTCCCTCCTTCATAAGAAATGAAATGTTGGATACTTGTATTTTAGATGAATAAAGGGAGAAATGTGATGTTCTTCGTGTTTCACTGTTGCAGTCATCACATTTGGGTTATCTGCCTGCAGGTAGACCTCAGCCAGCCAGAATACCAGCGTCTTTGAATTTCTGCTTTGGATGCTGTCGCTTCTTCCTTGACGTCAGGTTGTCAGGGGTATAAAACATGCAGCCAACACCATTACATCAGTCTTTCTTGCCTTGCAGTGCCCGAAGCAGAAGCAGTTTGCAAGTGTCGGTCGGCCGACTCCTGGAATTTTCGTTTTAGAGTTTCAGACCCGAAGTCTTCAAAAAAGCTAAGTACCCCATTGGGGATCCTTTTTCTTTCTCTAACTGATGTCAGTAAAAGTTAACAATTGTCTTACCTGTGGAAAGCAAATACTTCATAGAGATTTTCATTCTTACTGCATCCCCTGCTTAGGCCCAGACCATGACGTCTGCCGACGACACTTCTGTTAAGCTAGCCACCAGTACACCGGTACTCAGTGAGGCGCTTTCGCAGCCCCTGATACCCACTACTTCTGATTCGCAGGCCTCTACTGAGACCCATTCGGAGTCCGGTATGACATGAGATGTTTCTTCGACTATGGAACCTGCGGATGTCTCTACCTTGGATGGGTCCGGAGCCACTGTGCAGACACCGGCTTCTGAGGGTGTATTCAGGCCTACAGACATTCATATTAAACCGACGCCTTCATTTTCATCCAGGCCTAAAACTTGCACCACGCCTAGAAAACCGACGACCAAACCGCAGGCTCATATGCCTAAAAAACAAATGCTTAGAATGGTTGAAGACCTCATTACCTTGATTAGGAGAAGCCAGCCTTCCCCCTCTAAGATACCTAGGACTGAGTTTATTTCTGATTCTTCTGATCAGGAATGTGTTTTTTGTACTCCTGATTACAAGGATTTGCCCTTATCTACTTATGAGGATTCTGATGCAGAGGATTCCATTCCCTCGGCTTCCCCTCCAGAAGATTTTTCTTTCGGTGAAACTTTGCACACTCTTAGGGAGCATTAGCCAGGATTACTCTGACTCCAAAAAGAAGCTTAGGGAAGTCTTACTGCTACTTCAACACAGGCCTTTAGCTATCCCTTCTGCTCTGGACATTGTAGATGATGCTTTCAATCTAGCCTTTCCCCAGACACTTTACCTCCAGCTCCCAGAAAACCTGACAGGTATTTCAGAGTACCAGACTCTCACAAGTTCCTCTTTAAGAATCCTTCTGCGGATCCAGAGACCATTTCCCAAGGACCAAAAGGCATTAAGGCTACTACTGCCAAAAATCCTACCACTTCTGATAGAGATTCTAGAGCCTTAGATAGATGGGGTAAGAAGGTATACACTTCTGCTACTTTGGCCATTAGGACTTTAAATTGCCAGTTTCGTATGTTAAAGTATCAGCAGCATGTTATGGGGGTACTTAAACAGAAAATGATGTTGATTCCTGACTGTACTGAACACAAAGAATTACAGGATTTAATGCATTTTGCAGAACACGTTGGTAAACATACTTTGCAGTGTGGTTTTGACGCTTTAGAAGCATCTTGCAGGGCTGCTGTCACTGGCTCTGTACTTAGAAGGCATGCTTGGCTTAAGGAACAAAACTTGTGAGATCATGTAAAAGCTGCATTACTGGATGCTCCCTTAAACCAAGACCGCCTTTTTGGCAACAAAGTGGAAGAAGTCCTCAAAAGGATGGAGGAAAAGCTAA
This sequence comes from Protopterus annectens, assembly GCF_019279795.1. NCBI lineage: Eukaryota > Metazoa > Chordata > Ceratodontiformes > Protopteridae > Protopterus > Protopterus annectens. Next base: position 775,413,260 of record NC_056729.1, read on the forward strand.
ATCTATGCAAACTGTTAAAGATTTCCTACAAGTACTGCCTCCCAGATTCAGTAGGCATTGGCCTTCAAAGAACTAGTCCTGTCCAGTCCCTTCTAGGCCTTTTCAGTCCAAACCCAGGAACAGCAGACCACCTAGGCTACAGTCTCAGGCTTCGCACAAACCTAAGCAGTGGGGGGGCTCCCACTTCCAAAGCAGAGAGTAGTAAGCCACCCCCCCTACGGAAAGATGGCACAGTGACTTAACCTTAACCCTTCCAAGCCCTGCTCTACTACCTGCTCCCTTAGAAGGAAAGCTCGCCCTGCATGCAAAAAATTGGGAACTCATTGTCCAGGACAATTGGGTTTTGAACATAGTTTCCCAGTTTTACTATCAGAAATCAGAAATGTCTAAAGAGACTGCTCTGTTATAAATCTAATAGAGTTGTTAATAATAGGAGTGAACATTTAGGGAATGCCATTTCAGGGACTTTTCCTTGTCGTAAATGTAATAGGTGTTTGAGAGATAGGATACGTGAGCATCTTTACAGTATCCGGAGAAAAGATAGTAAAAATGCCCTTGCAAAACATGTTACCCTGATGGGAAATGATCATCATTTTAAATTTTCACTATTAGAGATTTGTCAGCCTAATGTTAGAGGTGGTGATATAACAACTAGGACTGAATGTCAAGAGGTAAAATGGATGTTACTTTTACAAGCTACAGGGACTAAGGGGTTAATGAGTTCATCCTCCTTAAACCTATTTTAAAGCCACATGATTTGCAGCACTAATTGCTTGTATTGTTTAAATTGTAACTGCTATTTTTATGTAGATCTGAAGAAGTACTCTGTTATACGACAACGCTAATCTTTTATTTTATTTTATGTATTGAATCAGTGCGTTTTATTGGATTTATTAAATTTTCTTGCACTACTGCAGTTTGGTTTACTTTGACACAAAATATTCAAATTTACCCATAATTGGACGATTGTATGATTCAGACAGAAAGCCAGGACTTGCTATTACAACACCTGGCATTCAGAAGAAACTTCTAATCTCACTGGTGTACACCATCAAAGAAAAGAAATCTCACCTGGTGCCCTGTCAACAGATTGTAATCCTGGGAGCAAGCTTGAACACAACTTCCCAGATGGCATTCCTCACTCCAGAGAAACAAGTTTACTTGACAACCTACTTCAAACTATTGGCCACAAACCCCAGCTATCTGCAAGGAAAATACTGCAAGCCTGAGGGTTCATGGCCTCTTGCATTGCACTAATTCCATATGCAAGACTGCATATGAGGAAACTCAATGGTATCTAAAAAGCCTATGGTGTCAGCATTCTCAGGACCTGGAAACAATGATTTCTATCATTCCTTGTATCAAGACAGAGTTCCTTTGGTGGGCAGAGGCCTGCTACCACAACAAGGGACTCCCTTTCACTCTAACCCCTGCCACCCAAACCCTAACAACAGATGCATCAGACTATGCATGGGGGGCTCACATGGCAGGGCAGTGCATTCAGGGCAAATAGAACCCGAGACAGATGCACCTGCATATCAATCAGAAAGAAATGTAAGCTGTACAGAATGCTCTGACAGCCATCAAAGACCGTATTCTTCCAGGACAACTATTGGTAAAGACACACAACGCCACAGTTATGTGATACATAAACAAGCAGGGGGGAACCCACTCATACCCTCTCTGCAGACTAGCCATGGCCCTGTGGAACACAGCATTGAGCTACCAAGTACACCTGCAAGCTCAATTCCTGCCAGGCATACTGAATTCACTGGCAGATGACTTGAGCAGAAATCTCATGGACTCACACGAATGGAAACTAGAAGCCAAAATATTCAACCTCTTGAGGAACAAATGGGGGACGCCAGAAATAGACCTGTTTGCCACCCTTCAGAACTACCAGTTGAACAAGTTCTGCACAAGAACTCCCCACAGCCAAGCTTGGAAAGTGGCTGCCCTGTCCTTTACCTGGGAAAGCCTCAGTTTATGCCTTTCCCCCTCTGCCATTCCTCGAAGGTTCTACTACAGATCAAACAGGACAAGCCAAGGACAATACTGATAGGTTCATAGGTTCATAGGTTAGTACTAGGCTAACTGCCCTTTTGGGCCATTTGAAGCCTAGCCAGTTACCCCATGTGAGAATCAAACCATGCACCTTGTGTCTTTAAGGTAAACTCCTTAACCATTATGTCATCCTCCCACCCTAATCCCACCTCCCACCTGATTGCACCAGATTGGCCTCGCCAGCACTGGTGTAACCCCTCTTGCACAGTATGGCACTGCTACAACCATGGCACCTGTCTCAGACCCCTTCTCTGCTGTCCCAGCAGGTGGGCCAGATTCTGCACCCTCAGCTTCAAACCCTGAACCTTGCAGCCTGGCTAATTCCTTGATCTCTCCCTTAGCATCCCTCAATCAGCAGGTACTGGATGTCATTTTGCTGGCAAGGAAGCCTAGTACTAGAAAATCCTATGCTGAAAAGTGGAAAAGATACTGGTCCTGGAGCCAGGCTCAGGGGATGGGCACAACAGTGCCCAGCTTACCTCAGATTCTACAGTACTTAACAGAAATGCTCTACAGGGGACTTTCCTTCTCGTCAGTTAAAATTCATACCTCTGCCATTTCAGCACATTTTAATACAGAGCCACTCCTCTTCTCTCACCCCTTGCTAAAGCAATTCCTTAGAGGGGCCAAAAATTTAAGACCCCCCCCAGGAGAGCTCCCACTCCAGCCTGGGACTTTAACTTTGTTTTGGAAAAGCTCACTCTTCCCCCCTTTGAACCAGCGGCTACAGCAGAATTGAAATTCCTTTTTTGGAAAACAGCCTTCCTTCTAGCCATCACTTCAGCAAGAAGAGTGTCTGAATTGCAGGCCCTCATGGCAGTGGAACCCTTCATTATCTTCCATGCGGACAGGGTTTCCCTCAGGACTAATCCTTCCTTTATGCCCAAGGTGGTGTCTTCTGTGGCCCTAAATTAGTCCATTCAGTTGCCTACTTTTTTCCCTAACCCACAAAACAAAGGGGAACGAATACTGCACTCTCTGGACGTGCACAGACAACTTAGATTCTATTTGGACAGGACTAAGCCTACCAGAAAATCTGAGCAGCTGCTAGTTAACTTTGCTGCAGGGGCAGAGGGAAAGGCCATTTCAAAGCAAACCATTTCCAAATAGATAGCCCATTGCATTCATTTCTGCTACAAGCACCATGGAAAACCTACCCCACAGGGGATAAGATCTCATTCCACCAGGGCTGCATCTACCTCTGCTGCATTTCGCAGAGGGGTCCCTACCAGGGACATCCTAGAAGCTGCTACCTGGAGCTCTATACATACCTTCACCAAGCATTATTACTTGCCTATCTTTTCTAAATCCAGAGCTGGATTTGCCACTGCAGTCTTGCAGGGATTAATAGCTGGCCCTAATGCTCTTTAACTTTGTCCTCCCTTCCTTAGCTTTGGGAATCAACCCAAATGTGATGACTGCAGCAGTGAAACACGAAGAACATAGTACAGTTGTGTACACTTACCATAAATGTAGATGTTCGAGTGTATTCACTGTTGCAGTCCTGGTTACCCTCCCTCCAGCCCCCTGACTTTTCTTGGCTCTACCTCTCCTTATGGTTGGTATGTCTATTTTTTCTTGTGTATTTGCTTTTTGATGGGGAACCCAGCCACTGGGGATGCACAAGCCAATGTATTTCTTTCTGCCGGTCCCAAGCCCGGGTAAATGGGGAGGGTTGCGTCAGGAAGGGCATGTGGCATAAAATTTTGCCAAATCATATATGCAGACAACAGTACAGATATACATACCGGATCAGTCGAGGCCCGGGTTAACAACGACCGCCACCAGTATTGTTGGCCAACAGGGTGCTGGCAGAAATTGGGCTACTGTTGGCCAAAGGAGAAGAGGGGAAAGGCATGCCCGAAGGCAGGTAAAGGCTAGGACTGTGATAGGGCCAGAACTTTGAATGTTGGCAGTATGACTGGTATAGAGAGAGAGCTAGCTGATATGATGGACTGAAGTAAGGTTGGTATATTGTGTGTGCAAGAGACCAGATGGAAGGGGAGCAAAGCTAGGTTTATCAGGCGGGTTCAAATTGTTTTATCATGGTGTGGATGGGAGGAGAAATGGCATAGGCATTATCATGAAGGAACAGTATGCTAAGAGTGTTTTGGAGGTGAAAAGAGTGTCTGATAGAGTGATGTTTATGAAGCTGGAAATTGATGGTGTAATGATGAATGTTGTTAGTGCATATGCTCCACAAGTTGGGTGTGCGATGGATGAGAAAGAACAAATTTGGAGTGAGTTTGATGAAGTGGTGATGACTGTACCCAAGGGTGAGAGACTAGTGATTGGAGCAGATTTCAATGGGCATGTTGGTGAAGGGAACAGAGGGGATGAGGAAGTGATGGGTAGGTATGGTGTTAAGCAAAGGAATGCAGAAGGTTAGATGGTAGTGGATTTTGCAAAAAGGATGAACATGGCTGTGATGAATACGTATTTTAACAAGGGGGAGGAGCATAGGGTGACATACAAGAGTGGAGGAAGATGCACACAGGTGGATGACATTTTATGTAGAAGGACCAGTCTGAAGGAGATTGGAGACTGTAAAATGGTGGCAGAGGAAAGTGTAGTTAGGCAGCATAGGATGGTGGTTTGTAGGATGACATTGGTGGTCAAGAAGAGGATGAGTGTGAGGGCAACACCAAGGATCAAATGGTGGAAATTGAAAAAGGGTAATTGTGAGGTGATGTTCAGGGAAGAGTTAAGACAGGCACTGGGTGGCAGTGAAGAGTTACCGAATAGCTGGGTAACTACAGCAGAGCTAGTGAGAGAGATGGCTAGAAAGGTGCTTGGTGTGACATCTGGAAAGAGGAAGGAGGACAAGAAGACCTGGTGGTGGAATGAAGAAGTACAGGAGAGTATACAGAGAAAGAGGTTGGCGAAGAAGAAGTGGGATTGTCAGAGAAATGAAGAAAGTAGACAAGAGTATGAGATGAGGTGCATGGCAAAGCGAGAGGTGGTGAAGGCTAAGGATAAGGCGTATGAAGAGTTGTATAAAAGGTTGGACACTAAGGAGGGAGAAAAGGACCTGTACCGATTGGCTAGACGGAGGGACCAAGCTAGTAAAGATGTGCAGCAGGTAAGGGTGATAAAGGATAATGAGGGGAACGTACTCACAAGCGAGGAGAGTGTGTTGAGCAGATGGAAAGAGTACTTTGAGGGGTTGATGAATGAAGAGAATGAGAGGGAGAGAAGGTTGGATGATGTGCGGATAGTGAATCATGAAGTGCAGTGTATTAGCAAGGAGGAAGTAAGGATAGCTATGAAGAGGATGAAGAATGGAAAGGCTGTTGGTCCAGATGACATACCTGTGGAAGCATGGAGTTGTTTAGGTGAAATGGCAGTGGAGTTTTAACTAGACTGTTTAATGAAATCTTGGAAAGTGAGAGGATGCCTGAGGAATGGAGAAAAGTGTTTTGGTACCGATTTTTAAGAATAAGGGTGATGTGCAGAGCTGTAGTAACTACAGAGGGATTAAATTGATCAGTCACAGCATGAAGTTATGGGAAAGAATAGTGGAAGCTAGGTTAAGAAGGGAGGTGATGATTAGTGATCAGCAGTATGGTTTCATGCCAGGAAAGAGCACTACAGATGCGATGTTTGCTTGAGAGTGTTGATGGAGAAGTACAGAGAAGGTCAGAAGGAGTTGCATTGTGTCTTTGTGGATTTAGAGAAAGCATATGACAGGGTGCCTAGAGAGGAGTTGTGGTATTGTATGAGAAAGTCGGAAGTGCCAGAGATGTATGTAAAAGTGGTGCAGGATATGTATGAGGGTAGTGGACAGCGGTGAGGTCTGCGGTGGGAGTGACGGATGCGTTTAAGGTGGAGGTGGGATTACATCAAGGATCAGCTCTGACCCTTTTCTGATTTGCAATGGTGATGGACAGGTTGATAGACGAGATCAGACAGGAGTCCCCGTGGACTATGATGTTTGCAGATGACATTGTGATCTGTAGTGAGAGTAGGGAACAGGTGGAGGAGACCCTGGAGAGGTGGAGATATGCTCTAGAGAGAAGAGGAATGAAGGTCAGCAGGACTAAGACAGAATATATGTGTGTGAATGAGAGGAAGGATAGAGGAATGGTGAGGATGCAAGGAGTAGAGGTGGTGAAGGTGGATGAATTTAAATACTTGGGATCAACAGTTCAAAGTAATGGTGAGTGTGGAAGAGAGGTGAAGAAGAGAGTGCAGGCAGGACGGAGTGGGTAGAGAAGAGTGTCGGGAGTGATTTGTGACAGACGATTACCAGTAAGAGTGAAAGGGAAGGTCTACAAAGGGTAGTGAGACCAGCTATGTTATATGGGTTGGAGACAGTGGCATTGACAAAAAGGCAGGAGTCAGAGCTTGACATGGCAAAGCTGAAGATGTTAAGATTTGCACTGGGTGTGACGTGGATGGACAGGATTAGGAATAAGTATATTAGAGGGTCAGCCTAGGTTGGAAGCTTTGGAGACAAAGCCAGAGAGGCAAGATTATGTTGGTTTGGACATGTGCTGAGGAGGGATGCAGAGTATATTGGGAAAAAGATGCTAAGGATGAAGCTGCCAGGTAACAGGAAAAGAGGAAGGCCTTAGATAAGGTTTATGGATGTGGTGAGAGAGGACATGCAGGTGGATGGTGTGAAAGAGCAAGATGCAGAGGACAGGAAGAAATGGAAACAGTTGATCTGCTGTGGCGACCCCTAACGGGAGCAGCCGGAAGAAGATTTGCTTTTTGATGGGGGTTTTACCATACCATTTAATTGCTTCCTATTGTGGGGGCACCTGACATCTGGGGCAAGAAAAACTGATGTAATGGCGTCGGCTGCATGTTTTATACCCCTGACGACCTGACGTCAAGGAATAAGCGACAGCATCCGACGCAGAAATCCGAAGACACTGGTATTCAGGCCGGCTGAGGGCTGCCTGCAGGCATATAGCCCAAATGTGATGACTGCAACAGTGAATACACTCGAGCATCTACATTTATGGTAAGTGTACACAACTGCACTTTTTCATTACTACTTCATTTTCTTCAGATTGATGTATTAGACTGTGGTTGGGGTGTACGTGTGAGACCTTGAAATATTTGTTTGCAGCAGTGGGTTCTTTATGTGATTTCAGAGTACGCTGACATTTGGTAAATAAATGCAATAGGGAATTCACTCTTACCTACTGTGCAGAATAGAAGTGAATATTGAGAATTTGCCTTGTTAGTGAATTCATGTCGGCGTTTTACATTTTCTAGGATACCACACTCCTTGTCATACTCTTTCATGTACAAATTTCATTTGATCTACAAAGGTGGTTGATTGATTAGCTGTGTATTTCGTCATGCTAGTGAACATTTGATCAACCTCCTTCCATGGGCCTCTATGCTTTGTCTCAGAACCCACAGCATCCTTATTTTCTGATGAGGATGCAAAATTTTTACAAGACTTAAGGGGACATCTTTGTGCTTCCACAGTTTTTGCTTTTTTTTCAGAAGGTACTCAGGAGAACAATCAGGAAAAAGGCAAACGTGATTTTTAAATTTTGATAGATCACTTTTGGTGATGTAGCAGCACTGTGTTTCTAAAATATGTATAAATTGATATGTAACTGTATATATTTTAGAAAAGTTCTCATTCCCATCATTTGCCTTTCTAGAAAAAGCTCATCTGTTTACAGCAGGCAAAGTACTCTATCCAGTGTCCTTCATTCTCCTCATCGGATGTCTTAAAGGCCAGTACTTTGGTTTTCTGCTGTGATGTTTGTTTGGAAAGAACCCAGAAAGCTTAGTAGTAGAACATGTTATTCATCCTACTGTTGGTAGAGTGCTTAGGACTCTGTCTCCACTGCTGGTGAAATTGCCTTCATTCTAAGATTATATATCATGTGTTTTTGAGCAAGGTTTGAATTGCTTCTGAGGTAGGATTCCCTGTTCTCCTCTTTCTGCTTACTTTTGTGTGGTTCCACCACTCTTCTTTATGTCTGCGGTGCAGCTATTTGTGAAGGGATACTGTATGTTAGGCCACCAAGGATGAAGTTTGCTCTTCCCTATGAGCTAACTTTGTTTTGGAGATGTGTACCAACATTTCCTTCCAATTTATACTATCCATTTAGATGTTATGACCTGGAAGAATGCCTTGCTATTTCACTGTCATGAAGAATATTCACACAGCATGTTCTTATGAACACGGAAGGCGTTTTCTTAAAGATTAAGACAGTTTTTTCCTTAATCTTCCTTTTATGTCTAGGGTAATGGCAAGCATTTTGATCAGTCAACAGTTTTAGTTGCCCACTGCCTATCCTTCCCTATTCTCTTAAGAACTCGGGTAAAATTATAATACGATTCCTTGTAGGCAGCTATGGATATCTGTTGCAGAACAAAACTTTTTCCAGAAGTCTGAGCAGGTCTTCTGCCCTTTTTTTCTCAGAATAAATTGAATGATTTAGTAACTAAAAACATAGTAGCTATATGGTATGCACACGTTGTATGTTTTTTTTTCTGTTAAGACTCTGCAGGAAACCAATTTTTGTCATGTTAAAGCTCATTAAGGTATGAACCAGTAAGTCAGGACAAGTGATTCAATCAGCAACACCTTCACAAAAAAGGTAAACCAAATGAAGTGTGGTATTGTCTACGAAAGAATTGTGCTGAATTGCACATGATACAAATGCTTAATGTAGTGTTCTGTCATTTAATTTTCTTTGCTATATTGAATGTAGTGAATATTAAGTTTAGTTTTAATAAACATTGACAAGTGGACAAGATGTGGAAATCTTTCGGACATATCACTGCACCTCATTTTGGTTTACTCATTAAAGTAAGGTTGGTGTTTGACAACTTTCTTCAGTAGGGTTTTATTTTTAAGACATGATAGACCACCACCTGACACAACTTTGTATTTGACAGTTCATACTTTTTGTCTGTTGTTTTTACACTCTTTCTCCCCCATTCTGTTTCTAATTTCTGATTACCTCATTTATTCTTCTCCTTTTTCTGAAGACACTAGGAGGAGGAGGAGATGAGAGACAGGTACCACAGCTGTCATCCTGCATGGGGCTATGAGATTTTTTTACACACTCACAGCCCACTCTGTTTTACCCAGAAAGCAAGCTGGAGTGTTATGTTGCTTCATATTTCCATCTTCCCAATTCTAGTGCGTGCACTCTTTGGCTAGTCCTACCTGGGGCACCTTCCAGAGAGCGCTTTTTTTTTTTAAATGCCTTTATTAAGTTATCACTTCAGAAATAGGCAAACATACATTCATAGAAAAGAATTATCATGGAAATGATCTTTAATGATCATAGTTAACATCCAGACACTGGACCCAACCCAGTTTGGTTTTGTCAAGGGCAGGTCATGCCTACTCAACCTGATGGACTTCTCTGAGATGGTCACCAAAGCAATGGATGAGGGAAAAATGGTTCACACTGCCTCCCTTGACTTTGCCAAGGCATTTCACACAATACCTCACTTAGGTATTGTTGACAAACTCAACAGGTTGGGTACAAACCAGTACGTCACCCGGTAGATAGCAAACTGGCTCACAAACAGGACCCAGAAAGTTAGAATTGGAGAGTTAACCTCTACAAAGAGGCCAGTAACAAGTGAAGTCCCTCAAAGTAATGGTCCTTGGACCGCTCCTTTTTGGCATTTACTTCTCTGAAGTCATGGCCAATATCAGTGGTCTCTGGCTGACTAAATTTGCAGATGGTTGCAAATTAGGAGCTGTCATTGAATCCCAGACTGACCTAAATGTTCTCCAGGAAGGAGGGCTGATACAGATAAACAGCTGTTGTCAGAGCCATAGACTAAAACTAAATGCCAAGAAATGCATAATAGTATCCTTCCACCCCTGGTAATTATCATATTGACAACATACCCCCCTAGAGTTGACCCAGTGGTCAGGGACTTAGGACACACATAGATAGTAATCTAGCCTTTGACCATCACATGTGCACAGTAGTGAGGAAAATATTCTATGTTGCACTATATAAACAAAGGTATGGCATCTAGGTTCAAGATAGTCATTGTTCCACTGTATTCAGCATCCATCAGACCTATCACTGAGTACAGTGCCCCCTTTGGTATGTACCTAACAAGGCATGTCCAACAATTGGAACATTCACAGAGATTCCTCATAAAAAAATACAGGGCACAAGTATAATGTCCACTGCAGACCGTCTCAAGGCCCTGTCCCCGTATTCCGTCTTCTGCAGGCTGTTGAAGGGAGATCTAAGCCTGGCATACAGAACTTTGTCAGACCCCACTCTGATGGTCTTCTTCCATATCCATAAAACAAATAGCACCAGAATTACCTGTTCTAAAGACTGAAATCTTGCCAGTGATATAACTAGGACCTGCTGGAGAGACAGGTATGTATCCCAGAGACTACCCCGTCTCTGGAATAGGCTCCCCATCAGTGTGAAGCAGAGTTCCTCCCTAACCCAATTCAAGTGCAACTTGGACAACTGAATGGGGAACAGGAAATCCATCACTGGTGTAGCACCTATGTCTCTAATGGACACAGGCAACTGTAAGCGTTTAATCTCCCAAGCCCTTGCTTGTAAATGTGTCATCTTCCAAACCCCTGCTTACACTTATCAAGGGTATCAGAACTTGTCAGAGAGTTGTGATACATAGCTAGGCTTAAAAAGGTTCTTGTGGTCATTAGCCTATTAAACACATGTGGCTCTATGAAAAGAAACCATATTAACATTTTTTTTCATTTGCACACATTATACATCACGTTTTCTTTTTGTATAACTTTCGTCAGCAAGCATTACATAAATTCCTCATTTCCTACTTTCTGTTAAACCTCAGTCTTACTCCTCCTCCTGACCGTTATTATTCATGTAATGTTCCCACAATTTCCATTTACTTCTATGTAATTTGTTCCTTCCCTTTTCTAAAGATCCCTCCTGTAGTTTTTTATCTATTTTACAATATTCAATACTTCCAATACAGTTGCTTTAGACTCTGATTTCCATTTTATAGTAATTGCTTTTTTGATAGTAAGGTCTTGTTAAGTTTAATTATTTTGACTATATCTAGGCAGTTCAGATCCTGGCACCCACCCAGCTCAAAAGAGTAATTTCCTTAGTTACAGTGATTTGCACACTCAATATTTCTGATGGAGTACTCTTGTAAGGAATTTTTAAAATCTGACAACTCATTGCACTCCCAAAACACATGTTCCTAGTTACCTCTTTCTTCCCCATCACACCTCCAGCATTTGCTGTCTACCTGAGGAAAAATTATTTGTCTGCTTGGGGTATAAAAATACCTGTGCAAATGCTTCCAAGCCTTCTGGACTTTGTAATGTACTTGGGAGCCATACATATATCTTCGCATGGCTGTTTTGTAAATGTCCTCGCATGGCTGTTTTGTAAATTGCTTTTCCAGTCTTTTCTAACCTCCTCAGATTGATTCTTGTATTCCAGGGGACACTTTGAGGTGAGATTTAACTTACTGCTTCCTCCCCAAAAGAGGTGAGCTAGTGTCAAACATTGTGTACTGTTACATCCCTCTGCACCTGGCTTTTTCAGAGCTATGGGTTTCCGTCAAACAAAGGACAGTTGGGTAGAAGTCAGGACTTCATTTTTGTGCACTACAGAGCTGGCTAGTTTGACTCATACTTTTACTGGACACTGGATGCTTGACATTAAATCTTGGGGCGCTGTAGATTATCTGCTATGGTGGTGAATTTGTGAGAACTTCCTCCCTGCTTTTTTATTCATAGCCTCAGATTCTTCCCATTTGTAAGGAACAAGAACAGGATGGAAAGAAAAGACATACAATAGTATAGTTCTGTAAGGTACT